>NC_081415.1:115607659-115630159 GCF_030272615.1 Cryptomeria japonica | reverse complement strand
AAGAATTACAAGAGATATCATATTTTCTTTGCAAATTGGTATATATAGACCCTACCTAGGGTAACCGGTGAGAGGGAAAAATGCATAAATTGACCCTCCACCAATGAAAAATCATAAAAATGGGTGGGGAGGTCTGTGATGATGTTTTGTATCATATCCCAAAGTCACAAGGTCCCATGATGGTGTTTTCATGTGTTACAACTTGACTGTTGGTTTGATTATAGTGTAAATCAGATTGTCAAGATTGCAAACTTGATGATATTTAGTTCATCAATCCTTGATTTGGTGTAGTTAGTCATAAGGTATTGAAGGTAAAGTGTATGTGGGAGTCTTTCAAAAAAAATTCAATTTATTATAGACCATTTTGTGATGTTTGGCACAACCATGTTATGACAGTCCTAATAGGCCAGTGCATGACAATTTACGACAATGTATGGAGGATTTGACAAACCAAATCCAAAGTGATTGTGTATATAAAGGATATGTTGGGAAGGGGTATTAGAATTTTTTATGGACCTTATTTAGGTATCAAAGAACCAAATTTGTGTTTTATACCTTTGTACTTCTCCATAGTGCAGTCCCAAACATACTTGCCATGAGTGGAGAGTTACTTTCATGTATTGAGTTGGACTTTGGAAAATGAAGTGGATTGGTTCTAGTTGTCAAGAAGCCATGAAATATTGACAAACCTATTGAGTTTTCTCCTAGGAAGTATGTGTTCTCAAGATGGTTGAGGGGTTCCATAAATAAAAGGTCTAAAAACCAGTGTTGTCCTAGTTTCACCTTGTGAATGAATGGTGAAGGGTGAAGCCCCAATGCTTCACCCTTGTGAGAATCACCTAGATGCAATGATTGCTAAGTGGACCATTCATTCTCATGAGAGATGGGTTCTTGTGAACCACTACTCATGAAACATGGGTCAATGAGTTTGAATCAAAAATTACATAGTTGAGCCCTAATAGCAATATCATAATTTGACTTGCTGTAGAAAATACCTCTTACTTATCAATTGATGAGCTAAAGGGGCTCTATAATGAATGGTTCATAAGGCACAACACTTGCTGAAGGTTTTGAAAATAGGGTTGCAAGCTAAGTGGGTTTAACCTTGGAGGGAGCTCTATGGTTAAGCACGCTTGAGTTGGAGTAGTACTGGGATGGGTGACCTCCTGGGAAGTCCCAATGCTTCACCCTTGTGAGCATCACCTAGATGCAATGAGTGCTAAGTGGACCATTCATTCTCATGAGAGATGGGTTCTTGGGGTTCTTTGGAACCACTACTCATGAAACATGGGTCAATGAGTTTGACTCAAAAAGTACATAGTTGAACCTTGATAGCAATATCATAGTTTGACTTGCTATAAAAAATACCTCCTACTTATTAATTAATGAGCTTGTAGTGTTGTAAATTATACACCTTTTCTAGGGTGGTACAATTTCACACTTAGGTTAGCACCCGCCTTAGTGTGTTTTGCATCTTGCATTTCTCATTCCCCTTTAAGCATTTAAATAATTAATTTAATTAAATCTAAGGTCTTGTCTCATCACTTCACACATTACAAAGTTGGGCCCTTTACCCTAAGTGCGCCCCTTTTCATATTATCCCTCCAATGAATCATTTAATCATAAACCCTAATTATGTCTTATTTCAACCATTTAGGCCTGATTTCGCATATCAAAACATCTCAAAATCAGCTGTAAATTTGGGATGTTCTCTAATATCATCATATCTAACCACCTTGAAAATTCGATGAAAGGTTGGTCAGACCGTGGCGGGAATGCACATGGTCCGCGACTTTTTTCCCCAAATTTTGGGAGCACAATCCTATGATATGATAATGATTAACCCCAAAATATCAGCAGGAAATTCAAATCCTAGGTCAGCCTAAACATGGAATTAAGATCTAGGGTTTCATACTTAAGAACTCTCTTTCTTCATTTGAAAGGGTCTTCTTCTAAGAATCTAAGAACAGGTTTTTGGAGTGTTGGAGCCTTCTTTGTAGCGAAAGAGTAGATCTTTGAAGTCTTCAACAACATTCAACATTCATCCATCAAACATTCATCAAGTATCATTTTATCAATTGGGGGCTTTTGAAGATGTAGAAGAACAACAGGGGATCACCGACTGATAATTGGCTTGTACCTCTCCCTTGGGGTTGAGTATGGTTTCATGTTGTTTTTAGATCTTTGCATAAGCTTCATTTTGATTCATATTCATGCTTTATATCACTTTGCATTATGGATTTAGAGAATTTACTTTGTCAATTATAAGCAATTAGGGTTTACTCTTTAGGGTTGCTTTAGGTTGTTTACTTTCATTCTTAGGATCTTGCATATATACAAGGCTCTTGCACACACATTTTTTAGTACATTATCGACTATTAGTGGAGGTGAAAATCACCAACATGGGAGTTTGACTATGGAAAAACCCTATATAGACACCCCAAACCTTCCCTTTTCGGATTGTAGGTGCAAAAACATGAATTTGGAAGCAGGTGTAGATCTAGAACAAGCATCCACATCACTTAGAAAATTTAGAAGTGCAAAAAACCTATCAAGGACAGGGGCGTGGTGCTCTGGTCCTACCTAGGATAGGGGCATGGCACCCTGGTCCTGCCCTATGTCTGCAGGAGTTGGCAGAACAACAATTCACAGAGCACAAAATCCTTCTTCTCAATTGCAGCTCCATAATTGCAGAATCAAGACAGTGGCGGAGCACCCTGGTCCTAGACATTTCTGCTCAGATTTCAGACATAGGTGCACCTCTGATTTTGCCTTCTAATCTGTACTTTTCAATAGTTTATCAATTGTTCTTTGATCTACATTCTCAAATTGGGATTTATTTGCTTACTTTCCTTCTAGGTTAGATTTCATTTTGCATCATTCCTCTCTCCAATTTACAACAAAGGAATAGAAAACCTAAGAGGTAATCCACAACTCTCTCTTTCTCATAAGAAGTAGTCGACCTATGTTACCTTCCTAGGCTCTTTCATATTCCATGAGTGTGTATGAGAGTGGGATTAGGGTTTCCATACTTAGTCTCACTTTTTACCCTACACATCTCTGGTGAACCCGATGTGAGTCCAATTTCATTTGCATTACATTGCATTGTTAGATCTATATCTAGTTTGTTTCATTTTCTTTCAAAACATAAAAATAAAAAATAAAAAGAGAAAAGAAAAAATAAAATAAAAAATAGGTTTCTTTCATTTTCCTAGCATTGTGTTTAAGTTTTATGCAATTTCCATTTCAAAATGTCAGATTTCTATTTACAAGAAGTTCATGCTTTTGATGATGTGTGCAATTTTCTTGATTATGAGTTTAGTAAGGATGAATTAGATGAATCTCTAGATGAGTTTTTGAACCCTAATCCTTCTAAACCCTCATTTTGCCAAAAAATAATTAGCCTTGTTACTATGCCATTTCGTGGTGATGAGAAAGATAAGTTGAATGCTCCCTCTCATGGGTATATTCCTATCAACTCCTCCACTAGATGTAGCAACATAGTTGATTCCCATGATTCCCTCTATGATTTTATGTCTCCTTTTGAATCCCATAAAATTCCCTTGATGACCACTATGACCATGCTTTATTGGATGATGCTCTTTATGACTTTATGTCTCTACCTAAACTTCCAAACAAAGATAATACATCTAAAAAGTTAATCAGCATGATCAATGTGAATGAACATAGGAAGCCACTTTTTGTTGTCCAAGGTACTTGTCCTTCTCCAACTTCACCTCTTCCTAATCAACCTCTTTTCATGGTTCAAGATGGATATGGTCATGATTCCTTTAGCACTCCGAACAAACCCATCATTACGGTTCAAGGAAGGAATCCCACTAAGAGTCCTTATAGCTATGCTAGACAACTTACTAAGGAGATTTATAATGCAATTGCCCATACCTATAACACAAGAAACAATAGGAAACCTAACCCTCCTTCGATTCTTCTAATTCCTCTACTCGATCCTCAACTCATTCTTCCTCAAGCACCTCATATTTCACAAACCCTTGGTAAGGAATATGATCTTGTCAAACACCATAAAACTACTCTTGTCAAGATATTCCTTTGAGATTTGCTTCAAACTTCCTCAACTCATCATGGAATGCTACAAGATGCCTTGAAAACATGGAATGTGCCACCCGAAGAGACATCCAATAATATGGCTTCCTTGATTCACTCTATTACATCACCTAAGGCTCAAATTGTGTTTACACAAGATGAGCTGCCTTCTAGTGAAATTCAACAAAAATATGATCCCTTAATGATTGTAGTTATCATAAATGATAGCGCAATAAGATGAACATTAGTGGACAATTGTTCTGGCCTTAATGTTTGTAGCATTAACCTATTGCATAAGTTCAATATTGATACATCTCTTATCAAGCCTGATTCTCTCACTATCCCTTGCTTTGATAATGTTGCTAAATCTTCACTAGGTATCATCACCTTGCCTATTAAGGTAGGTCTTGTTACTTTACCTACTCCTATCCATGTTATGTCAAGAGAGTTGACATACAACTTTTTGCTAGGAATACCTTGGATTCATAGAATGCAAGATGTTCCCTCTACATTGCATAGGCAAATCAAATTCATTTACAACAACATAACATATACCTTGTTAGGAGACACAAGATTTCAGGCTTGTTCACAAACATCAAGTTCTAAATCCTCTTCAATCAATTCTTCCCCAACTATCTTAGAAAATTATTTTAAATTTTCTACTTTGGTTAATGAGAATAGTTCATCAAACCTATCTCCTATATCTGGATCGATCCCTGATGCTTCCTGAAATGGACCTAAAGTTCTTGAGGAAGAATCTTCTTAGCTTGATTCTACAATTGAGAATAAATTCTCTCTTGAACAGATTCTTGCAGAAGATGATTGGGGATCCCTTGATTTCAATCCTACTTTTGTAGGGGAATACATAATTCCCCCTAGAGAACCTAAGGTTGAAAAGAAGAAAGAAGAAGAAGAACCTAAAAAGCAATCTACTTTTTCTAGGCCATTGAGTAATAAATTTGTGGCAGCTTCTTACATTTCATCTCCCTTAGTTTCTGGTTTAGAGGATTTTGATCCTTCACTTTTCGAAAATCCTCCTTCTTCTTCGGAAATGACTAACCTTTATGGTCCTAGTTTTCACATCCTAGCTAGGTGTGGGTATAATGGAAATGGATGTGGTGCTCAAGAACAAGGGATTAGAGTTCCCTTGGAAAACAACTTTCGTGATATGACATTTGGGCTTGGTTACGATCCTTTCAAGCATACTAAAGCCTCTAAGAGATCATCTATTTGTGTTAATGTCATTTCCACTTCTCTCTCACTAAAATATCCAATATATATTGACTTTGACCCTTCTTGTGACTTTGCTTTGGATGTTTTTTCTACCAATGATTCCTTAGCTAAATTCTTGGGAGCTTATGATAACCTTCCTCGTTATCACCATAATCGTAGTTTTCCCTATTGTTTAAATGTAGAAGCTTACTTTGGGAAAGAAATAAATAATGGTGAGATAGTTAAAGAATTTCCTCAATTAAGAGATGCTCCTCAACAAAACAATCTCCTAATAAATGACATCATTAATATCAAGATGGATCATTGTGTTGAAGATATGATCACCAAGATAGGGAAATGTATTGACGAAGAAGAGAAAAAACAATATTTTGAGTTGTTACATGAAATTTCCTAAGATCTTTGCTTGGATATATTCTGACATGCCTTGCGTAGATCCTAAGATTATCACTCATAACATTGTCCTAGTTCCTGATGCTAAACCTGTGAAGAAAAAGTTTTGAAAGATTCACCCTAAAGTGGCATTACTTGTTAAAGATGAGATTGAAAAATTGTTGGATGTTGGATTCATTTGTCCTATCGATTATTTCCCATGGATTTTGAACATTGTGGTGGTGGCTAAAGCTGAAAACAAGATTAGGATGTGTACTGATTTTCATGATTTAAACAAAGCCTCTTTAAAAGATGATTTTCCCCTTGTGAATATTGATATGATAGTGGATTCGGTAGCAAGGCATGCTTTACTATCCTTTAGGTATGGTTTCTCAAGATATAATCAAATTTTCATCAATCCCCATGATCAATATAAAAATGCTTTCACCACTCCTTGGGGTATGTTTTGTTGGATTGTGATGCCTTTTGGATTAAAAATGCAAGCGCAACCTATCAGCGTGCTACGACTCTCATTTCCATGATTATATGCATAAGACCTTAGAGGATTACATTGATGACATCTTAGCCACATTTGTCCTTCATATAGATCATCTTAAGATCCTTCATCAAATCTTTGAGAGAATTCGTAAGTACAACATGTGTTTGAATCCCCAAAAATGTGTTTTTGGTGTGGATAGTGGGAAACTATTAGGATTCATAGTTTCACATCATGGCGTTGAGGTGGATATGAAGAAGATAGATGTTATTGTTAACATGCCACCTCCTAAGAATGTTTCTTAATTAAAGAGTTTGCAAGGAAAGATTCAAGCTATTCATAGATTTGTCTCTCAGCTTGTGGACTGTACATTTCCTTTCACACAATTGCTTAAAAAGAATATGACTTTCCAATGGAATGAGGATTGTCGTCAAGCATTTGAAGATCTAAAAACCTATTTGGCCAATCCTCCCATTTTTCAACCTGTTGATCCTACTAAGCCTTTTCTTCTATACACTATTGCTTCCCCTCAAGCTCTTGCAACCTTATTGGCACAATGTGATAAGGATGGTAGAGAATGCCCGGTTTATTACATAAGCCACACTCTACTCGATTACGAAGTCTGATATTTTGCGATATAGAGATAGTGCCTTGCTTTGGTATTTGCAACCCAAAAGTTGAGGCATTATCTCTTGAATGCTGAGATTCATGTTATTGTTAAATTTGATCATCTTAAACATCTTTTCTCCAAAACTGATCTTTCCGGATGCTTAGCTAGGTGGGTTATGATGTTGACTGAGTTTGACCTTAAGTTTGTCTCACAAAAGGCAATAAAGGGTCAAGCATTGACTGATCATTTAGTTGATGCTCCTTCACCCTTCTCCCTACCTAATTCAGATTCTTTCCCCGATGAATACATTCTTTCCATTGAGGTTGATGAGACTTGGGAACTGTACTTTGACAGTTTTAAGTGTCGTACATGATCGGGGGCAAGGGTTGTCTTAATTTATCCTAAAAAGAAGCCTATTCCTTTATTGTATCCTCTCAATTTATTATGTACCAACAATATTTCTGAATATGAAGCTCTTATAGCTAGAATTAAAGCAGCCTTGGTGTTGAGTGTGAAGAATTTACACATTTATAGTTATTCTCAACTAATCATAAGACAAGTGATAGGAGTTTATCAAGCTAAACAAGATAAATTATTGCAATATAAAGATCTAGTTTTATCCTTGTTACAAAAAATTGATTCTTACACCATGTAGCCCGTTCCTCGAAAAGATAATCGATATGCTGATGCGATTGCATGTGTTGCCTCTCTTGTGTCTCTAGAGGACCCCATGGTAGATCTTCAATTCACTATTCACAACCTTACTTCCCCAGCTATTGTTGATAACCTTGGTGATGTGGCATATTGTTGCATTATATATTCTGATGAATAGTACTCTCGTGTCATAAGAAATTAAAGTGATGCTACCTTTCTTGATTCTGTGAATAAGAATACTAGGGCTAGGGTTCACAAATTGGCTGCTGGATACATTATCCTTTCTAAAGATCTCTATAGGAGGGGTTATAATGGTCTTCTCCTTCGATTTTCAAACAAGGTCGAGGTCCCTATCACTCTCGAAGAAGCGCATTTAGGTGCTTGAGGGGGAATTTTGGGGGAAAGGCCTTTAGTTTAGAGATTGCTTCAAATGGGATATTATTGGCAAACCATGGAAAATGATTCCTTTGCGTTTGTTAAAAGATGTCATTAATGTCAACAACATAGTAATTTGATCCATGCCCTTTCCCAAGAGCTTCAATCATAGGTATAATCTTGGCCCTTTTCCACATGGGGTTTGGATCTCGTTGGTAAAATATCTCCTCCTTCATCTCAAGGACATACTTTTATTATAACTGCCACTGATTACTTTACAAAGTGGGTGGAAGTCATTCCTCTTAGATCCACTATAGCTGAAGTAATTTGTCAATTCATTTTGGAAAACATCATTTCTCGATTTGGGATACCTTTTTCCTTAGTTTTAGATAATGGAACATCATTCAAAAATAAGGATGTGAAGAAATTTCTCGAGAAATATCATATTCAACATAAATGTTCTACACCTTATTATCCTCAATCAAATGGTCAAGTTGAGTCTTCTAATAGGATAATTGAACAAATTCTTTGAAAGAGTATAAACAAGCATGGTAAGGATTGGAATACTCAATTAACCTATGCTCTATGGTCTTATCGCACAAGTGTACGTGTTGCTATGGGTTGTACCCCTTACAATCTTGTTTATGGTGCCGACACCATTATGCCTTTGGAGTTAGAAATTCCTTCTTTGAGAGTTTCTCTTAAGGGTATAGTGGATGATGATTCCTATAGATAGCAAAGACTTCAACAACTTTAGATGCTTGATGAATGACGTATAATGCCCTCAAACATATTCAAGCCTATCATAAAACTTTGTAATGAAGCTACAATGATAAGGTTATTCAACATTCTTTCTCGGTAGGGGACTTAGTCCTTTATGAGAATCAGCACAACGTGAATGGCTTACCTAAGGAGAAAGGAAAGTTCAGTCCTAATTGACTTGGACCATACATCGTCATGGAGGTTGATGGATCAGGTGCTTACAAAATAGAAGATGTGGAAGGTACGCCTCTCAAGGAACCCATAAATGCTATGCACCTTCGTAGATACTATGCCTAGTTCTTCTCTCTCTCTCTCTCTCTCTCTCTCTCTCTCTCTTTCTAATATTCCTTATGTTCTCTCTCTATATCTTTTTCTTCAAAATTTGGTAATATGTTAGCATGTCTTTATTAAAGTATGTAATATTAAATGATGTTATACTGTTTGGTCTACATTACTTCATTCTTGACAAGCATGTTTTCGTTACTGCATTGTTTGTCTTGGATTCTTTTTATGTAAATTATAATGGATTTACAATTCATATGTGTTAGCATATTGTATAATTTCTTATGTGGTAAGTAGAATTATATCATGTTGTGTTTAATTAGAGTTAATTAAATCACATTAGTCATATAGTTCTCATGCTTAATACATTCTTCCTTTACATCACCGTAGTAGCATTTGATTAAATACTTAGTTATTTAATTAAATTACACATGTATCAATTTAATCATGAAGTATTGAAGAAATAAATCACATGGAAATTAAATCAGATATACATGCTCATTACTCAATATGTTACCTCTAATCTAAGCAATGTGTACATTGTTTAAGCATTACAAATAACATAATCATGAGTGTCATCATATATACATCAGTACATCAAAATCATCTCCTATCCTTAGGACTAGTATCAGGAGGATGGTGGCTAGATTCCCCCTCTTGATCTGGTTGTGCGGGTGGCCCCATGGGGGTGTATCATGATATGGATTGTGAGGAGTTTCTGCGATCTCTCTCCATCAAGATGGCTCGGTATGTGGCTATCTCTATCTGTGCCGCCGCTAGATCATGCTCTATCCATCATAATATATCATGTAGGTCCTCCACCTTTGTCCAAATAGGGGAGAAAAGGTCCTCATGATGTCCTATACTCTAGGGTCTGTGTGGTATCTGTATGTGTGCAGTCACAATAAGGTCTGTCACTGCATTCTGAATCAGAGAAGACCATTCCTGGATGCTAGTTGTAGGATAGAGCGAATTTTTTCATCAATAACATTCTATATCATCAAATCTAAAGAAGGTAGAATGCATATGTTAATCAATAACAAAGCACATTACCTGGGTCTCCCTCTCGCCAGTGAGGATCGGGGATAGCGACTGCCTAAGCCTGGGATCCATTGGGCTCTCCCCACTCATACTGTCTCTATATAATCGGTATAGGCTGATGACGATCAAGATCGGGACCCCTTATGGGACCCCTCTTTTCCTGTTGTTGGAGACTCAATGGATCTATGGCTCTGGTATCCTTTCTAGAGTGATGAACTGCACCTGACTCATACTCCTCCTCCTCATCCTCCTCCTCCTCCTCCTCCTCCTTATCATCATCTCCATCCTGATCTCTCTCTCTAGTATCAGGATCATCTCCACCTACCTCCTGCTCCTTTGTGTCATCACCCTGATCATTTGAATCCTCCTTGGATGCATCAAATCCCTCTCCATCGCCTAACTATCTCCATGGTCCGAGATCCCCTCTAGGGAAGTCTACTACGAAGATGGCTCTGGGGTATGTCATCCTCCACCATGTGATGCATCGTTAGTGCACACCTGAGTCATCTCTTTAATCTGTCACTATGTCCTTACCTGACCCCTCTGAATTTGTGATGTTGATCTCATCACTCATAGGCCTAGGAATGGAACCTATCCTGGACATCACTCATGAGTATCAGATGTATATAGGTACATTGATAGGAAAACACTACTCAAACCCAAAATATCACCAAACTCAATTGAAGTAGAAAGGAAAGACTATGTGGCTATACTGTGCCTCTAGTAGATGGTTCCTCTGCATGTCGAACATTTGTGTATGTAGCCTTGCCCACATGGACATCCTAAGGTAGGGTCTCCATATGATCTCGCTCATTGTCAATCTATCCATGCTCAATCTCTAATATATGAGATCATCAAATCACCACTCATGAGTAAGAGGATATGCATATACCCTAAACTGCTCTGGGACTAGCTCTATAGGGGCTCCACCAAGTCTAGTGCATATGATGTTCTCGAACATCCATACCTGTGGTAGTGTGCATGTCATAATATTGCATCCCTGTTCGAACATATACTCTCCAAGGTCATGATAGAGATGTTCAAGCATACTCCAACCCCAAGAGTATACTCTCTAGTGTCTCTCCATAGCCTGTATGGTGTAGATGAGTCCTCCATGCATATGTGTGTCTTTCCTATTGGGACACATAGCTAATGCAAGGGTCACAATCATGAGTCACCTCACTAATGGAACCTCACCCGTAGGGTGTAGGAGCTAGCTAACCATAATGCAACCCCTTGTCTCATTGTGTATCACTCTCCCCATAGTGTATGTCTTCTCTCTTCTGTAATCCTCCACTGTGTGGTCAGATTGATATCTAACAGTCTCTCCTCTGATGGGTAGGAGTAGAATGTGGTATACATCCTCTAGGGTGACTGTCGTCTCCCCCATTGGTAGTAAGAATGTCAAGGTATATGCATCCTACCTCTCCATCAATGCCATCAAAATGGCAGAATGGAATCAGATGGCCGACATGGTCATCGCATCCCACAAACTCACTACATGTAGCAAATCCCTATCTCTTGTTGTCAGTCTCAGGATCTTCTCTCGAAGGCTCCAAAAGGTGAGGCCGATGGTATGCTCGTGGATGTAAGGTAGTGTCTGCAAAATGCAAAGCAATCTCTCATCAGTAATCAATCAATCATCTGTCATTATCTAATTAAAGCAATCATTCAATCATTCCTATCATTCATTGCCTAATCTAGTGTCGTCATTGGTCACCCTGTACAGGGACTAGGGTGCCCTGTATGGACTAGAGCGCCCTACTAGGACCATGGCGCCCCCTTGGGACCATGGTGCCCTAGGAGGACCAGGGAACCGTAGGAACCCTAGGTGTCCAAAGGGTGGGCCCCGACCCAGACTAGGCAATGACATCATCACTTCTGAAAACTGTGAAAACATGAAAAAGTCAAATGAAGTCAACAGGAAGTCAACTCACTTGATCGAGCAGTTGATCGACGAGTACGGACTGACACAAGATCTCCATCTACGTCAGATGCTCAGGTTGGCGTCGAGGCATGATGACTTGTATGTGGGCTCCTCTGCAATGTATAGTGATAAAAAGTTAGAAAGTGACAAATGAAGTTGTCATTTTCATATTTATGAGTTATGCACTTTTTGACTTTATGTTTTTTAGTTAAAACCCTTTTTTTTGCACTTTTTCTTCAATCTATCATATCTTTATCTAGGAAGCTCTGATTCTCGCACCATTGATGGCGTTGGAATCATGAGTTTGCCCTCTCACTCTGCATTAGTTCCATAATATGCTTGGATGAGTAATCAATCCTTGTTGTGAACTTTCTTCATCACAATATTTATAACAATTCATTGTGGAAAACATGATACCCTGTTTCACCTCACAAATAAGCAAGTCAAAACAGGGGGAGAATATAACTACCCACAAATTTCATCACCTTCCTTAGTAAGCATTAGGTTATTTTATGATCTAACATGTGGTTTTATAGGGTGTGTTTCCTAACTGTGTACTGCAAATACCGCTAGGGGCTTCGTTCGACAACTTGTGGATATATCCTTTTTCAAATGATGTTTATTTTTCTATACTTTAGCTTGCATAGGCACGTAGTGTCATATGACTGTTAAAGTGGGGGCTAAATGTAGTGTCATAAATTATACACATTTGCTAGGGTGGTACAATTTCACACTTAGGTTAGCACCCGCTTTAGTGTGTTTTGCATCTTGCATTTCTCATTCTCCTTTAAGCATTTAATTAATTAATTTAATTAAATCTAAGGTCTTGTCTCATCACTTTACACATTACAAAGTTGGGCCCTTTACCCTATGTGTGGCCCTTTTCATATTATTCCTCCAATGAATCATTTAATCATAAACCCTAATTATGTATTATTTCGGCCGTTTAGGCCCAATTTCGCATATCAAAACATCTCAAAATCAGTTGTAACTTTGTGATGCACTCTAATATCATCATATCTAACAACCATGAAAATTCGGTGAAAATTTGGTCAGACCGTAGCGGGAATGCACATGGTCCGCGACTTTTTTCCTAAAATTTCAAGAACACAATCCTATGATATGATAATTCTTAACCCCAAAATATCAGTGGGAAATTCAAATCCTAGGTCATCCTAAACATGGAATTAAGATCTAGGGTTTCATACGTAAGAGCTCTCTTTCTTCATTTGAAAGGGTCTTCTTTTAAGAATCTAAGAACAAGTTTTTGGAGTGTTAGATCTTTCTTTGCAGCGAAAGAGTAAATCTTTGAAGTATTCAACAACATTCAACATTCATCCATCAAACATTCATCAAGCATCATTTTATCACTTGGGGGCTTTTGAATATGTAGAAGAACAATAGCTTTTCACCGACTGACGATTAGCTTGTACCTCTCCCTTGGGATTGGGTATGGTTTCATGTTGTTTTCAAATATTTGCATAAGCTTCATTTTGATTCATATTCATGCTTTAGATCACTTTGCATTATGGATTTAGAGCATTTACTTTGTCAATTATAAGCAATTAGGGTTTACTCTTTAGGCTTGCTCTAGGATGTTTACTTTTATTCTCATGATCTTGCATATATACAAGGTTCTTGCACACACATTTTTCGTACATTATCGACTATTCGTGGAGGTGAAAATCACCAACATGGGTTTGACTATGGAAAAAACCTATATAGACACCCCAAACCTCCCCTTTCTAGATTGCAGGTGTAGAAACGGGAATCTGGAAGCAGGTACAGATCTAGAATAGGCATCCACATCACTCAGAAACTTCAAAAGTGCAAAAAACCTATCAAGGAAAGGGGCATGGTGGCCTGGTCCTACCCAGGACAAGGGCGTGGTGGCCTGGTCCTACCCAGGACAAGGGCGTGGTGGCCTGGTCCTACCCAGGACAAGGGCGTGGTGGCCTACCCTCTATCTACAGGAGTTGGCATAACAACAATTCACTGAGCACATAATCCCTCTTCTCAGTTGTAGCTCTAGAATTGCAGAATCAAGATAGTGGTGTAGCACCCTGATCTGAGACATTTATGCTCAGATTTCAGACACAGGTGCACCTCTGATTTTTCCTTCTAATCTATACTTTTCAGTAGTTTATTAGTTGTTCTTTGATCTGCATTCTCAAATTAGGATTTATTTGCTTACTTGCTTTCTAGGTTAGATTGCATTTTGCATCATTCCTCTCTCCCATTTACAACAAAGGAATAGAAAACCTAAGAGGTAATCCATGACTATCTCTTTCTCATAAGAAGTAGCCAATGTGTGTTACCTCCCTAGGCTCTTTCGTATTCCATGAGTGTGTATGAGAGTGGGATTAGGGTTTCCATAATTACTCTCACCTTTTCCCCTACAGAGAGCTAAAGGGGCTCTATAATGAATAGTTCATAAGGCAGAACACTTGCTGAAAGTTTTTCAAATGGGATTGCAATCTAAGTGGGTTTAACCTTTAGAGGGAACTCCAAGGTTAAGCGCACTTGAGTTGGAGTAGTAATGGGATGGGTGACCTCCTGGGAAGTCCCAATGCTTCACCCTTGTGAGAATCACCTAGATGCAATGAGTGCTAAGTGGACCATTCATTGTCACAAGAGATGGGTTCTTGTAAACCACTACTCATGAAACATGGGTCAATGAGATTGACTCAAAAACTACACAATTGAACCATGATAGCAATATCATAGTTTGACTTGTTGTACAAAATACCTCCTACTTAACAATTTATGAGCTAAAGGGGCTCTATAATGAATGGATCATAAGGCACAACACTTGTTGAAGGTTCTACAAATGGGGTTGCAAGATAAGTGGGTTTAACCTTGGAGTGAACTCCATGGTTAAGCACGCTTCACTTGGAGTAGTATTGGGATGGGTGACCTCCTGGGATGTCCCAATGCCTCACCCTTGTGAGCATCACCTAGATGCAATGAGTGGTAAGTGGATCATTAATTCTCATGAGAAAGGGGTTGTTGTGAACCACTACTCATGAAACATGGGTCAATGAGATTGACTCAAAAACTACATTATTGAACGCTGATAGCAATATCATAGTTTGGCTTGTTTTGGAAAATACATCCTAATTTTCAATTTATGAGCTAAAGGGATTGTATAATGAATGGTTCATAAGGCACAACACTTTTTGAAGGTTTTTCAAATGTGGTTACAAGATAAGTGGGTTTAACCTTGGAGTTAACTCCATGGTTAAGTGCACTTCAATTGGAGTGGTATTGGGATGGGTGACCTCCTGGGAAGTCCTAATTCTTCACCCTTGTGAGCATCACCTAGATGTAATGAGTGCTAGGTGGACCATTCATTCTCATGAGAAATGGGTTGTTGTGAGCCACTACTCATGAAACATGGGTCAATGAGTTTGACGCAAAAACTACACAGTTGAACCCTAATAGCAATATCATAGGAAGAACCTAAGTCTTATTTTTGTTTTCTATGTCCTTCCTATGCATTAGTTCTTATTTTGTGGTTTTTGTTGTTGCTTGGTTATGTGTTTCCTATTGGCAACTCTTTATACTTAGGGTTTTGGGGTTGCTTCATGGTGCAGGAGCTCCTAGAATATGTCAATTGGCTATTTTGAGTCTTGGGAGTTAAGGTTAGTTTTATTTTGATTCAATAAGGTCTGTTGAGACCATTTCTAATGTTATTTCATGTTTTTGGGTTTGTATGTCAAAATTGGAGTCATGATTTTCAAATTTGTAAAGTTGCTCAAAATATTATCATTACTGTCATCGGGATAGCTAAACCAATAAAATGTCATTGTTGTAAAAATTTGTCGATGTTGTTATCGGGATAGTTAACTTGACAAAGCATCATTGTGGTGAAAATTTGTCATCTGAATAGTTAATCTAATAAAGTATCATCAAGATAGTTTATACTATCTGGATTGCAAAATTCTATTCTACCAACTTCGCATGGCTATTCTGATAGACCCTCAAATATATTGTTCGGCATAAGCTATACCAAAATCAGTGACATCGGGGTAGTTTTTTCTATCAGGATTACTTGAAATTGTCGCCCCATCTTGAAGAGTTATTCTGATGGGTGATCAAGAAGCCATCATTGCAGTTGCTATTTCGACATCGGTACCCAACGTTAATTTAGCAGATCAACATTTTTATTTCGATGATGGTGTCTAGCAGGGGTTTGTCATTTCGGTATTGCTAATCTGACACCTAGGTCCATCAGCAATTTATCAGATTTAGAATTTGAACAGTTGTGCAGTCCAAAGGTCACCGCAGGAAAGTTCAAATTTGGTATAAATTGTATGAGCAATGGTTGGAAAAAGAGGAGAGGAAACTGGGAACTCTGTAATATAAACTCTGTAACTGTTTTTCAAATTTGAAATCATTGGCACCAAAAAATTGGAGGTTTTATTATTGTAATTCACTTTATTTTTGCATGTTACCCTATTCTCTATACTTATATATTACTATTTAGATTTAAATTGTTTGGGTGAGTACATGTGGGTATAGAGTTGTTTGTTATCTTCCATTTGATAAAGGTTTCCATTCTAAACTGTTAAGATTTTGCAGATTTTCATGAAATTGCTGTTAGCTAGGACAACTAGGGTTGTAATATAAAATTGACAATTTCTCCCTGACTTGATTGTCATTACACCTTGTAACCTATTTTGAGGACCCAAGAGGGGCTAGTGGATAGAATTCGCATCAAGGAGAGGCATCAGTTTAATATGAGCATATAAGTTTGTGATTTGTTGCAATCTATCTGTTTATTTGTAGCAGAGAGTCTTTGCAAGGGGTATTGTGTGTTTTGAATTCTGTAAGTTTGAAGAAAAGAGTTTTTGTATTGTATCAAGTGGTATTAGAGAAAGGGAGTAGATTCCTTGAAAGGAGATAGTTGGAAGTTGGGAGAAGAGTGAGTAAGTGATTACATACAAGACGCCTCATAAGAATGTTGGTATTGCCAAAGAGTTGCAGGAGTTGAGAGAGAAGAATACAAGGCTGCAGGAGTCCTTCAATGTTGTGTTGGCAAGGCTTGAATCCTTAGAGTATAATAAGATAAAGAATGTTTATTTGGGAGATGTGAGTGAAGAGGAAGAAGAAGAAGAGTTATAGGAAGTAGAAGGAGAAGAGCAATTGGACCTTGAGGAATAGAGGACAATCAAACTTTTAAAAGTAGTTCATGGTGACAAACATAAGGTGAAAGTTGATTTGCCTATGCATGGAGTCAATTTTGATGATGAAGAGCTTCTAGATTGGATTGCAGCTATGGACAATCACTTTGAATGTGAAGATGTTCCTAATGAGAAGTAGGTGAAGATAGCAAAGACAAAGCTGAAAGGACATACATTATTATGGTTGGACTATGAACAAACTGAAAGGAGGAAGAGAGGTAAATAAAAAATAGTTTCTTGGGACAGAATGATTGCTAAACTTAAGGGTAAGTTTCTTACTAAAGACTATGAAGTTCAATTGTATAAGAAACTCCAAGGTTTTAAACAAAAAGAGTTAGATGTCAAAACTTATTACAAGCTGAGCATAAGATCAGGTAGGATGGAAGATAAGGTTGAAAAGGTTGCTAGATACCTTGGTGGACTTAGATTTAACATTCAAGATGAACTAGTTGTGGCAAACCCAAGGATGGTGGAGGAGTATTTTCAATTGGCAATTAGAGTGGAAGAAAAAATGAAAAGAAGACAAGATAAGTCAAGTAGGGGCAAAGGAACATTTTCTACTTCAAGACAATCAAATGAAAGCCAAGAAGATGCAAACAAAGGTCAAGAGCAAGGTGCAGATTTCAGAGGTAGAGGCAGTTTTGGTGGAGGTAGGAATTCCAATACATTTTTCAGGTAGGTTCTATAATTGTCAAGATTTTGGACTCCCAGCATTCAAGTGTCCTGAAAGAACAAGATCTACATCATGTGGTGGTGAAAGAAAGGGTGGAAAGAGAGCCCAAATTTTGCAAAAAGATGATGGTGAAGTGTCAGCTCCCCAAATCATGTTGCTGCTCGAGAAGTATGTGAATCATTGATGCTGAGGAAAAAACATTTAAAGGAATCTAAGGAGAAGGAGATGACTCAAAGAAGGAGCTTGTTCAGGATCACATGCAAATGTAATTGTAAAGTATGCAAGGTAGTAATAGATTTGGGTTCCACTAACAATATGGTATCTAGAGAGATGGTAGATAAACAGAAACTAGAAAGAATTCCTCATGAAGCACCATATAAAGCATATTGGGTAAATGATAATCAATCACTTTTTATAAATGAACAACCCTATGTTGAGTTTTAGATTGGAGGTTATAAGGATAGGGTACTTTGTGATATTTTACCCATGGAGTGTTGCCATCTACTTCTTGGAAGGCCTTGCCAATTTGATAGGAAAACACTTTATGATGGCAGAGGGAATACCTACACCATTAAGAAGGATGGAAAAACTTTTTTATTAACCCCATTGCATGAGACTGAAGAAGCAAGAGGCAAGGCAGAAAAAAACATCTTGGTTGGCAAGAAGGATTTGGTAAAGGTAAATGAAGATGAGTCTAGAAAATTTGCAGTCACTCCTATGTCTGGAAATACCAAATCAAAAGTTTTGTAGAGTAGGGGTGACAAAGGTAAGGTGTTGATACCTAAAATATACCAAACAAAGGTCAAAGATTAGATATATGTGCAGCCACAAGGTGGGTGGAAGGAGGACAAAGCAATCCTAGTTGGGACTCTAATCTTTCCTATAGTGGAAAAAGAAGTTGGTAAGCAGTCACATTCTGCAATAATAGAGCATGTTGGGTCTGATCAACATGAAGGATCAGGGGTTCCAGTGACAGAAAACCTGAGGTATAAAGAACAAGTGATTGGACAAGGAGTTGGGAGTGTTTGGTGAGAGTCAAAGGACAAATATGAAAAACATGAAGTAACTGTGATGGAGAACCTAGTTCAAGGCACCCAAGAAAGGATGACACATCGGAAGGTCAGAGATGGACAAGGGCATTCCGGTTTCCAAGGTGTTTGGTGCAGGAGCACTTGTAATATGTTAATTAGGTGTTTTGAGTCTTAGGAGTTAGAGTTAGGTTTATTTTGATTCAATAAGGTCTATTGAGACTCTTTGTAATTTTATTTCATGTTTTTGGGTCTATATGTCAAAATTGGAGTCATGATTTTCAAATTTGTAAAGTTGCTCAAAATGTTATCATTATTCTCATCGGGATACCTACACCAATAAAATGTCATTATTGTAAAAAGTTGTCAATGTTGTCATCGGGATAGTTAACCTGATAAAGCATCATTGTGGTAAAAAGTTGTCATCTAAATAGTTAATCCAATAAAGCATCATCAAGATAGGTTATACTATCGGGAGTGCAAAATTATGTTCTGCCAACTTCGTGTGGCTATTCTGATAGACCCTCAAATGTCTTGTTCGGCATAAGCTATACCGAAATCAGTGACATCAGGGTAGTTTGTTCTATTGGGATTACTTGAAATTGTTGCTCCCCCTTGAAGAGTTATTCTGATGGGTGATCAAGAAGCCACAATCGCAGTTACTATTCCGACATTGGTACCCAACATTGATTTAGTGGATCAAAATTGTTATTCTAATGACAGTGTCCAACGGTGATTTGTCATTTCAGTATTGTTATTCTGACACCTAGGTCCATCAACGATTTATCAGATTTAGAATTTGAATAGTCATGTAGTCCAAAGGTCATCGTGGGAAAGTTCAAATTTGGTATAAATTATATGAGCAACGGTTGGAAAAAGAGGAGGGGAAACTGGGAACTCTACAATGTAAACTATAAATGTTTTTCAAATTTGAAATCATTGGCACCAAAAAATTGGAGGTTTACTTTCTGTAATTCACTCTATTTCTTCATTTTACCCTATTCTATGTACTTATATATTACTGTTTGGATTTAAATTGTTTGGGTGAGCACATGTGGGTATAGAGTTGTGTGTTATCTTCTATTTATCGATGTTTATGATTCTAAACTGTTAATATTTTTCTGATTTTCACGAAATTGCCTGGTTAGCTAGGAAAATTAGGGTTCTAATAGAAAATTGACAGTTTATCCCTAACTCGATTGTCATAACACCTTGAAACCTGGTGTGAGGACCCAAGAGGGGCTAGTGGATAAAATTGGCATCAAGGAGAGGCATCAGTCCAATATGAGCATATAAGTTTGTGATTTGTTGCAATCTAACTATTTATTTGTAGAAGAGATTCTCTGCAAGGGGTATTGTGTGTTTTGAATTCTGTAAGTTTGAAGGAAAGAGTCTTTGTATTGCATCACTTCAAAACCTAATTTTCCTTTAATAAAAAATAATAATATAATGTTATAATATTTTATAGTAATAATATCATAATAATGTATTATTATTATTTTATATTATTTTTAATTATATTTTTATTTAAATGTTGTATTAATATTATTTATATTACTATTATTATAATATTATTTTTAAATTTCTATTAATAATATTGTATTAATAGAGTATTATATGGAAAGTATAATATTTTTTATATTCTAATTTTGAAAGTGTAATATTGTTTAATATTTATAAAAATGTAAAATATATATTATAGATTATACCTAAGTATATAGTAAGGTGAACAATAATTATATTTAAATGTATAATATATGATGAACTCTTGGGTGGGTGAGCTTGAAGTGGTTGTGGATGAATTAGGTCTAGAACCACCTAAAGTTTCTATCTAGTTTGTTCGTGCTCCTCGGGTCTTGTTCATCAAACTAGTTCCTCTCATTTTTAGTCAGGTTGCTTCAGTACAACCATCAAAGTCTCCTTATGGTTCAGGTTGTGCGTACTCAAGTCCCTCCTTCTCCTGTGCTCCATAATCCAAGTGTTTTTAAGTTATGGTGTTTCTTCCCTGGATTTTTTTATGGTGGTTAGGGCTTTCAAGTTTTAAGGGATAATTTTTTTAGAATGTTGCTTATGGATTGCTCATTTGATTTTTGGTTTTTACTACCATGGATTGTCATTTGACTGTTATGCCCAGCTAATTGATATGGTTCAATCTCTACCCTTAGGTTCTAATTTCTTAGACTTGCCTATTGTTTTTAATGTTTTTTTTTAAATTAATATATTATATCGACTATGGCCCTTTGCTGACCAAAAAAGAAATTGAATAATATTTTTAATATATATTATATTTAAGTATATAGTATATTGGTTCAAGGTTAGGGTTTAAATCATGGTCAAAGTTAGGGTTATGGTTACGATTAGGATTATCATCATGATATCTAATAACAACTATCATAGGTTTTAGTTCAAGATTAGGGTTAGGGTTAAAATCATGGTTAGGTTTATGCTTAGGATTAGGTTTTGGGTTAGAGGTATAGTTAACTTAAGGGTCATTTTTAGGTTAGGTTTAGGTTAAGGTTAAGATTATAGTTAGAGATAGTATGTGATAATAGCCATAAGTTATGATAGGTTTTAGTTCATGATTAGGGGTAGGGTTAGTGTTAGGGTTAGAATGATAATTATAGTTATGGTTACAATTAGGGTTGGGTTATTGTTAGGGTTAGGATATTGGAAAAATGGTTAGTGCTCCCCTTGGAATTTGTGACAAGGGACTAACTCTCTCCTATGAAATCCATATCTCTACAATTTGTATTGGGTATTGATAGATCAGTTTTTTGATGCAACGATAGACTGAGCCATCAAATGGTATCAAAGCATTGGGTCATGGGTTTGAATCCCCTTAGGTAACACTGAGGGGGTGATTGTTGGCAAAATGGTCAGCGCTCCCCTCAAGATTCATGACAAGGGACTAACCGCCTCTCGTGCAATCCATATCTCTACAATTTGTATCGGGCGTTGACAAATCGATCTTTTGACACAATGAAAAACTGAGCCAACATAGGATTATGGTTAGTGTTAGTGTTAGGGTTTTTATATCATGGTTAGGTTTTGCTTACAATTAGGTTTTGGGTTAGAGATGTATTTAGGTTTAGGATAATTAGTTCAAGATCAGGGTTAGGGTTAGTGTTATGGTATGCATGATAATTATGGTTATGTTATGATCAGGGTTAGGCTAATAATTATGGTTGGAGTTTGATATAGGTTTAGAATAAGGATTATGGTTAGTGTTAGGTTTTTTATATCATGGTTAAGGTTATTCTTAGGATTAGGTTGTGAGTTAGACATATAGTTAGGTTTAGGGTCATTATTAGGTAAGGGTTATAATTATGGTTAGGATTAAGATTGTAGTGAGTGATAGTATTAGAGATACAATAATAGCTATGATAGGTTTTAGTTAATGATTAGGGTTAGTGATAGTGTTATGGTTAGCATGATAGTTATGGTTATGTTATATTTAGGGTTAAAACAATAATTATGGTTAAGGTTATGGCTAGGCTTTGAGATAGTGGGTTAAGGTTAGAATTATGGTCAGGGTTAGAGTTTGAATTATAATTATAATCATAACTTGGGTTAGGGCTATGATTAGGGTTTTACTTGGGTTTAGGATAAGGGTTTTGAGTAGGGTTAAGGGTAGGGTAAGAATTACTATCAGCGTTAGGATTAGAATTACTGTTAGGGTTGGGGTTAGAATTATAATTAAAATTAAAATTTAGATTAAGGAAAAGGGTTATGGTTGTAGTTAGGATAATTATTAATGTTAGAGTTTGGATATGGAAATTTTAATAATGAGACAAAAATCAAA